>NC_134455.1:221995025-221997525 GCF_047948215.1 Lycorma delicatula | reverse complement strand
TAATAATAATAATAATAATAATAATAATAATAATAATAATAATAATAATAATAATAATAATAATAATAATAATAATAATAATAATAATAATAATAATAATAATAATAATAATAATAATAATAATAATAATAATAATAATAATAATAATAATAATAATAATAATAATAATAATAATAATAATAATAATAATAATAATAATAATAATAATAATAATAATAATAATAATAATAATAATAATAATAATAATAATAATAATAATAATAATAATAATAATAATAATAATAATAATAATAATAATAATAATAATAATAATAATAATAATAATAATAATAATAATAATAATAATAATAATAATAATAATAATAATAATAATAATAATAATAATAATAATAATAATAATAATAATAATAATAATAATAATAATAATAATAATAATAATAATAATAATAATAATAATAATAATAATAATAATAATAATAATAATAATAATAATAATAATAATAATAATAATAATAATAATAATAATAATAATAATAATAATAATAATAATAATAATAATAATAATAATAATAATAATAATAATAATGCCCTGAGGTAGATAATCCCCACGTCCGGAACACAACATCTATGTTCCACGTCCAGGGCGGCAACAGCTGTACCTTTGTACATCACATATAGCTGGCTAACGGGGTTCCGAGTAAATTCCTCGGTTATGCATTGTTGAGTTTGACCTGGTTCCAACTTCAGGTCACTAAACGGACTGGATTTTTGGCTACCTGCAGGAAATGGAGTAACATATGATTTTGGAAATGGATTCATACCATTCTTAGAGCTGGCGATGTGGCGGCCAGGGTCAATGTTATTGCAGGTGTAACGGAGACCCTTCCGTTGTCCACATGCCCCCTGCGATGGCAAGCATGTAGTTAAGGTGCCCATGTTCGGAGCATGGGAGCCCTGAAAGCTTCGGTGTGTAGGGGCCTGGAGTCAGTGCAGAGACTGCGCATCCGCTCTCTGCCAGGACATATGCCGGTTCCACCGGAGTACCGGATAGGACCTCCAAGGTTAGTAGCCCTGGAGTGGGGGTGTACCCCGGCGGCTAGCCTTGCTACAGAAGGGATCCACTGTTCATGAATTTTTCTGAACAAACTAACGTGGCAGAGGGTGCAC
This sequence comes from Lycorma delicatula, assembly GCF_047948215.1. NCBI lineage: Eukaryota > Metazoa > Arthropoda > Insecta > Hemiptera > Fulgoridae > Lycorma > Lycorma delicatula. The sequence goes on along the minus strand of NC_134455.1, from coordinate 221,996,358 downwards.
GTAAACACCCTCGTTTAGAAACCGCCGATTCGCCACAAGCGAAGCGGAAAAAAAGTAAGGAGAGTGATAGAATTAGAAAACATGCTGATAAAATCAGTAAAGATTTGAGAAAAGCTTTGTTTGGTAATAATGTTCCCAAACCAAGATTTTTGGTCATTACAAAAGAGAATGGTAACTTCCAAAAGGTAAGTCCATTCTTAATTGCTAGAGAGATTACAAATTGTGCTGGTGGTCCTGTCAAGGATATCCGTAAGACGTTTAACGGATTACATGTCGAAACTATAAACGACATGCAAAGTCAGAAAGTCCAGGCGTTGAAGAAGATCGGTGAATTTGCGGTTACTGTCCAACCGCATAGTACACTTAATTCATCTAGAGGAGTTGTTGTTTGCCGTGATCTTCTTAACTGTACTGAAGAAGAAATAGTGCAGGAAATGTCTAGTCAGGGAGTGACACATTGTCGCAGACTTTCTATGAGACGAAACGGTGAGATTCTTCCTTCGGCCTCTCATGTATTGACATTCAATAGGCCAAGTCTTCCTGAAAAGGTACGAGCTGGCATCCATCGGCTTGATGTACGGGCATTTATTCCGCAGCCGATGAGATGTTTTAGATGTCAACGTTTCGGACACACTGCCGCTAGATGTGAAGCGCAGGAAATTTGTATATGCGGATCGAAGATTCATGAGGGTGATCCATGTAAAGACCCTCCAGTCTGCATTAACTGTAAAGGGCACCATAACTGTCGATCCAGGAACTGCCCAGTATACAAATCAGAAACAGCCATTCAGGAGGTTAAAACGCTTCAAAAAGTCAGCTACCCTGAAGCGAAGAAGATTGTAAACCAACGTACACCTAGACCATCGACTTCATACGCAGAAGCAGCTGCTGCTCCCCCCACACCTAAAATTAACGTGGAGCAGTTGCTTAATACGATGGCACCAGGTCTCGCGACAGTGATAGAAAGAATCATTGATTCCAAGATCGAGTCGACTCATCAGATACAACAAAGTAAACATGAGAAGGCTCAATCCCGGACTGACGTCGCCGACAGAAGACCCGCACCAGCGCAGTTTAAAAAACCAGCAAAATCCTCGATTATAACTCCAGCAATAGACGTAATGAAGAAAAATCTTGATTTACCCGACAAAGATCTAAAGATCATCCCGACGACGAGTCATATAGCTAAGGATACTGTGACAAGAGTACAGGAAAAATCTGCGTCAACCAAAATGGAGGTGCAAGTAACTATCCAAAAAGCACCGGACACAGACGATATTAAAACTGTACCTACAGAGGCCCCAAAAGCTCAGAGAACAACTGTGGCGAGAGC